>NW_027263683.1:0-7442 GCF_044049455.1 Aspergillus lucknowensis | reverse complement strand
GATAGGCAAAGGCTTTTAATGAGTTTATTTAACTTTGCTTGCCTTATACTATACTTCAAAATGCAGGTACTTGTCGCAGGGTTTCTGTTAAGACCTAGTTGGTTGAAGTCCATGCGTCTGGATCGGGTGACGTCATGGTGGTTCGGCGGCGAAATTTGGCAGTTGTCATATTACAGCTCACATGATCATATAAAACGTTTGGTATTGTAATATTCGGTCTGAAAACAAAGGATATTTTGCACTAACACAAATTGGGACTAGTGTATTTTGGAACATTAGGGTTCAGAAAAGAATCTCAATCTTTGAATGGGAATGAGAAGTCGCATCTCACTGTACAGTATCGACCTTGAGACGCAGAAATTTCTTTACAGACCCGATCTTTGGAACTTGGTCGAAGCCTTCGCTAATGTCTCTCGAGCGGAAGTTGAATGAAAGACTTTCGAGGCTATCCTCATGTAACGAAAGAGCCTGGATAATTGTCGCCGGATTAGAATCCTCCAAGCTATATCCCGTTGGACTATTGTAATCAAATAATTCAAGGTGCCTGCAGCTTTGGATTAAGCGTGCAAGAATAGTGTATCCCAGGTTACAGTACTGTCGCGGATATGGATGCGACGAAGTAAAAGGTCTCCACTCACTTGGAATTCCGACAAGATACCAGCATAGTTGTCTCCACCGACGCAGCTGTACCCGGAGGGCAACGAGTCGCGGGACTTCTCCACAATCTCTTAAAGGACAAGAACCATCATATGTCTAGATGGTTCTTACATTTTACCGCTTGGTATTGGGTTTGGAAGTAAGCTCCTCTCGCAGGGCGGAAGTGATTTCAGTCCATGATCTTCACTGTCTACGTGTCTCCCTTGTCCCATGAGTATAGTACAGTACTTTGCTTTGGTCTCTCGATGACGAATCTATGCTGTGGTAATGTTTTTCTGGACTTCTCTTTCAAGCACAGCAAGCGCCATGCTCGAGATATGGGATTCCAAGAGAGAGATACCCGGCAATCAAATGGAAGGTTCTACTTGATATCGGCGTTCATAATCGATACCCGGGCATTTCAACCCTGATACAGTACTTCACTGCCATCCTGTACTATGCTGGAATAGTGTTTTGTCTCTCCATGCCCTGCAAACATATGTGTTAGTAAGGGACCTTACTTCAGTACAGTATTGCCTATGGAACCGGAGAACCACCACTAGATCCTACCCTCGCGTTCCAAGGACCATGATTGAGGTTCCTATGAGCCATTCTCGATATCTGGAGAGACACGCAGCGGATCCTAAGAGCCTAATAGAGCGTATGATCCGTTTAGTCGTTCACAAGAGCAACTGGACTTCTATGCGCGCATTCCAAAGTGCTGGTGGTCAGGATGAACAAACTGTATAAATCTCTTCCTTACAGTATCTCTTCTCAGACCGTTTTCCGTGTTCTTGTATCTCCTCTTCTAAGCTCAAAGCTTGATTCCCTCTTACCGTTTTTGCTTCTATTTCCCTCTTCTACGCGGGACATTTCCCGGGCTCTGTGCCTGCTTCCATCCTACCATCATCCTTTCGCTTGCCTTCTTTCCTCAATCAAAATGGACCTTGCCTTGTGCCACGATGACGTGCGGAGAAGCAAAAAACATTGGCTTCAGACGCTGCTCACGCATCAAGGGTATTATGAAATTGCCGAGCTCATCATCGGCTACCTGTCGGCATCCAATCTTGCAGCACTACACGCAGCGCTCAAAATCAAACCGCCGGAGTCGGTCCGCAGACACTATCTGCATCCTTTAAGAGACGTCGACCCAACAATGCAATTATTTCAGCCCTGGTTCCGCGACGACTGCCAAATCCTCATGATTGGCCCAGACACCTTATTGTTGAAGGAACGCATACAGAACCCCGAGGCTTACTTTCAACATTACCATCCCCGCAAGCCTCCTCAACTAGAGGCATGGGTTGTGGGAATACCCCCAACATCCAAATCGGATCATCCGACACGCCTCAGACAAATGAATAGCCTCAAAAGGGAGTGGAATGACCGCCGAAATGTTCAGGTTGATAGAGCAGCAGCGCTGGTTGCTCTCGAGGACATCCTTGATCTAGACATAATCAGACAGTGTCTGTGCCTCTATGACCACAATAAGCCTGACGTTTACACTTTGGTTGGAGAAAGTATCCTAGTCAAGCACTTTGACCTTTTCGATTGCAGCGGCGCATTGAGCTCAGGCCCTGTTGGCCTAAGATTTTTGGGAATGCAATTTCGTCTCCCTTGGGATATCAATAAGGCCGTATCACCAGGGGATTCTTGGACACCAAAAGATGGCATGCCTTATATCGATGCCGCTTACCCGTTCTGCCCCCAATTCGCAACTGCCAATCGCACATCCTGGGGGTCCCCGCGCAAGAATTTTGGAGACAGGGATGCTGCTCTTATTTTTAACTGCCACTATTCACCGGATGTCGATGAACGCTGGACGGTTTCTATTCAAACAAATGTTTTCAGAGACGGGCTCTTCTGACTGCCCCGTTTGCTTGGTCACTCCCCCTGTCCTGTTAGATACTGTTGTACGTTTCTCTGGCAATAGGTGCAAACTCTATGAAGATGTAGTCTTCAATATATGTCCAGGTTGGGTAGCTTTCGCAACGTCCGCAAGTGTCCGTCCCAGGTCCCTTATGGTGAACGATATAATGGACAGATCTAGATGGTTCTATGGGGACCCGGTTCAGTGGGCGGGCAACCGCGTCGATAACTTCACAACGTCGCAGAGGAAGGTGCCATCTAGGGCTCAGAGTGAATCCCTGGCCCGCCCATAATGGTTTGTGTCCAGTTTCAGAGGGGTGGCCAAATTATTCGAAGCGCCACTGGACTATCCGCCTCCATCCTGGGCATAGTTACCCACCCAGCATCGAATCTACACCGGAACCACGTGGGCAATTCGGTAGAGGAGGGAAAACCAAGAAATCTCTCAGGGCATCTTACGAATACTTCGGCGCCCTGGTGTCAAGAGGATCCCACGGTGCCTTTCATGCCCGGTGCACCTAAAACGAGCATATGCGACCCTGGAAAGCCAGTCTTATCAAGTCTTGAGGAGGCAGTTGGTCTACGCCAGCCAGAGGTAACCGTGGGCAAGTTCAAACAATCATCTCAGCGCGTCACCGACGTGGCTTTGGTGCTTGGTGGTGGAGTGGGAATAAGGTGGGAGCAGGCATTTGCGCCATTCACTTTTAGCGCATCACTGCTCATACGTTAGTAGTAAATAGGTTAAAGCATACTCCACGCAAGTAGCGGTCGGGTTGGCTAGAAGATCTTCGATGCTCCGTATCTTCCGTTTGGGCATCCAGGCAACGTTTAGGATCTTCTTGATCTTTCCCCGATGGATATAGTCCCCCTCGTCGTTCTCTCCAGGGCTTTCTTGTGGGGATCTCCGCGGATATTTGTAAGTTTACCCACAGTGCGTTCTGCTTGGGCGGATTCCCAGACGGTCACCACGCAGTAGGAGTTCGGATAGATTAGCCCTCTACTGGCCTTGTTTATGGCTAAGGTCGTCCCGCCGTCAAGGCCCCATTCTTCAGCTTCATCATCGTCCTTTGTCAAATCGACTGGATCTATATCCGCATAATTCCCGGGTGTGCTGTTTTTGTCGCTGTCATCCACCGGAAAATTTTTTTCTCGGGTCTGTGCGAAGTCCGGGGGGTCTGATCCTAGGCCTTGATCCACATCATCCACATCCATTTCGGATCCATGCTGTTCTTCATCCGCAGCTTTGATCTGGGCCTGAATGGCCTCTTCTTTCTCGGTCAACTGATTAAGCTCATTGAATAAAGCTTTGAGCCGCGCTTCGTTCTCATCCTGATTGGTGATTTCCGGATTATGGAGTCGTTATTCGACCTCCTTGATTTGGCTCTCCAGAGCCTTTCTCTTTGCGATACTCTCATTTGACTGCGCATGCAAATCTTTGAGCCTCCTCTTCAGTGTCTCCGCATCTCTTACCCGTGCCTGAGTCTTCATACGATGCAGAGTCTTATTAACTCCGCCTGATTTTCCGGCGCGGTGCCATCTTCAGAGAGCTCTTGGTGGAATTGTGAACTTGCTAATCTGCTTTGATTTAGAGGCATCTTGGTGGCCTTTATATATGCCAGTGATGGTAGATATTCCCACCAATTTCTAGTCTGGGGATTTGATCGTCAGATTTTGAGGACTCGTTTGCAGCCCATTGTAGAGGGAGACGTAACGGTGATCGTACAAAAGTATCTTCATTGCGGAATCAACTCAAACCTCCGCCGGCAAAAACGAGCGCATCGGGGCATGACTTTATTGATTCTTGCTGCTATGCATGGCCATATACATGTACTGTACGGGTTATAGAACAACTTATCGAACATGGCGCGAAGGTTGGCAAGACGGATTTCCACGGCCGGACTCCCTTGTCTTGGGCAGCTGAACGCGGTCAGCTTGACGCCGTGGAATTACTTGTCAAACATGGTGCAAGGATCAACTCCGAAGATAAAGACTGGACCACGGCTTTGGGCTGGGTGGTTCAAGCCGGCATTGGAGATAAGATAGAACAAGTACACGACTATCTTGTTTCTCAGGGCGCTAAGGAAGACTTTAACCATTCATGGTTGAGCCGGTTAAACCACCAACTCAGGGAACAACTGAACTTTGCCGTGTTTAGGACGAGCGGTAAGGGGGGGAAGCTTCAGGATGGTTATATCCTCGTGCTAATTTGAGGAAACAGGGATGTTGAAGAAGCTTTGATAGAGAGGCTCTCATCAAAAATGCTGAGCAGATAACATAACATGAATATATAGCATATAAAAGTATGTACTTCTTGGCGGCTGATACCAGATTACAGTAACTGTCAGTAGAGTAGTGTTTGTCTTCTCGCACCGTGGGGTGCAGAAGTCGCATTTCATCGGATAATTAAGCGGGAATACGGTACTGGAAAGAGAGATCCCTCTATGATGATTTCGCGTTTGAATCCAACACTGGCCTAGATGTGAGTTCTAAGTCGATAAATAGGATACATTGCATAGCCACCGAAACCAGTATGGTCAGTATCATGCTAAAATTTTGCGCCGACATTGGTAATTTAGGATATAGTAAAACAAAGCCCAGAGTTACTGTATTATAGGACTGAATACAGTACTTTCTCAGTATGAAATTACATAGGAGAAGTCTAATGAATCGATGGCCCGCGGCACAGTAATGCTGAAAATAGCCACGTTTCAGGGAGAGACCTTTCTTATTCTGTACAGTGAGCTGTATCATGTTGTCCATGTAATTCTAATTTGGGTTGTCTAGCTGAACTAACGACCTGCGAAGCCTGAACGCGATCATGGCACCAAAGAACAACATGCCGTCACCATCATGACTACATCAACATCGTGATAGCAAGTTCTCAGATTCGACTGGCGTGCTGTCGCATGCGTTTTATGGAGTGGTAAATGAGGGGGGCTTTTTTCACTCGTTCGTCACGGTCAGCCGTGTCAGCGTCATAGAGTGATCCCCTGTTTGCGGGAGCACAGCATCTCTTGTCGGCATAGGATGGCCTTTTGCTGGTCACAGTGGCGGTTAGGGCGCTGTGATGCGGAGGGTCCAGTTCTGGCGTCTGTGCCTTGCACTTGTGCTTTAGGAGGAGTCCGTTCTCGATGGCGACAAGGAGTGCGTGGGCAGCGACGTAGTTGGGCAGGATCGAGACGCGAAGAAGCCGGCGCTGGCTACGGCCGATAGCAGAGTATATGTCTCCGTTCTTCGAGTACAGATAACTATCAACGTCGGTGGCGTACTGGTCTCCGCGCTTGCAGAGTGAGCGGCCCTCTCGGAGAACGTCGAGAGGATTGCGGCATCGGTTGCAGTGGCCTGCATGACGCTCGAATTCCATGGCGACATACTGCTCATCCTCTCGGAGCCTGCGCATCGGGCGAATCGAACTCGAGATAGGGCCAGACATGGTGGCAGTACGTCGGAGACGGGCCTTCTTGTGCGAGGGAAAGTGACGCCGGTATCCGGCTGCCCCCGTCAAGATTGGGCAGGACAGAATGAGATGCTGCTACAGACCGTAGAGTACGCAGGGAAAAGGCATGGGTCGAAGGATAGACGGACGAGGGAGGGAGGAGAAAAACCGTTCGTCGGCGACGGGAGTAGCAATCGTACGGTATATACTGTATACGTAGAGAACAGAGAGGCGTGCACAACCTTTTAAACTTTCTGTGGAAGGTCGACTGTATCGCTATCGAGACAAAAGTGAAGGATATATAGACCTTGGTTTCTACCATACATATCCGCGATATTAGCCAGACAGGGCCGCCGGTGGAAATCCCATGCTGTCCAACATCCCGAGGGGATTAAAGTCGGTCATTATGTCCATCGCCGAAAGGTCCACTGGCGCGTTATCCTGGACTATCGACGGAGCCAGTGAACTGTTTGTCACGCTTGGTCCAGCTGCTGCTGCTGTCGATGTGCCAAAACTCTCGGGTGTCAGAAACTTTCCGGCTGGGAAGAGTTGTCGCTGGGATATCTCAGTACACTCTCGATCCCAGACAACGGATGGCTCACCTACCAGCCGGCCATACGAGGGTGGAAACTTCCTGTCCGATATATTTCGATATTCGGTCAGGTCACCGGTGCTTTCCTGAACGACCACGAAAACCCGAGCCCCGGATAGAAGACCGTAGTCATGGAGGTTCCGAATGGCGCGTTCCTTTCTCCGTTTCAACCGCTCTCGTGAATTCTTCGCCAGTCGTCTTGCTTGGTCCCGCTCTTTCTGTGAGCTCATTTTGAAGACCTTCCTCGGAACTCGCTGGTGTTATAACGACCGGGCGTCGAGGCGGCATTAATACCCGTCGCTTTGTCTCGTGCACCCTGACGTTTGCTAGAATGGAGGCGTCGCGGGTCCGGGCGCCTTACAAATTGCGAGTCTCGCGCGTCTGCACGAACATCGACGCGGATGGTAAATGATGATCAGCGTATGGCCACTCCATGGGACGCGACTCCTATGCGTACGCGAAGACACTATTGCTGCGCGCTGCTGTATCCTGAACATTTCCTGCGGCGATGGTAGGACATTGCTGTTTTGGAGGCCAGATTAATGTCGGATTGCTGGTCTGTCGCTACGTCTTGTCCCAGGTGGAAGATCGTACGAACGGTACTGTAACTTGGGATTTCAACGGCTGACTGGAAATTAGAATTTTTTTTCCAACGGGGAACAGAATACTTCGACCTGGCGGGTGGATCCGTATGAGGGGGTTGCATACATATAGACGTCCTGTCCGGCACATCGACATGACTAACTATCACAAATTACGTGAATCAGAACCAACCATTTTTGACAAGTGCAACATTACAACCTGGTGTCCCAGTGTTTAAAGATAACAATATCGGACTGCAATTGCACCAGGTCGCCAGCTCGTATGGGCCCTGGACCATCGTCGGGCGCTCATGGCCAATCCACCGGG
>NW_027263682.1:0-7662 GCF_044049455.1 Aspergillus lucknowensis | reverse complement strand
TTTTCCGTGCACCGACTGCACGAGCTGGTCTCCTTGTCCATCCGGCTTGACGACGGGCGGCAGTATCCGGTCGGCGGCTTTCCGCAGACAGTCCGCTGGTTCATGAAGCAACAAGGCTTTTCTGCGGTCTATGGGTTTTAGGGCCACGCACACGGCCTGGATGGTTGCCCATCCTGTGCGAGACGGTTGAACGTGAGGAATCTGCGGGTGGCGCGGCTCAAGTCTCCGCGGCGAGTCCGCATGGTCACTGCTGTACCTTACATTGAACGAATTCCTGAAGCAGAGTCGGAATAGGCTTCTTTCCACTCGATTCAAAACTCGATCGACGTGTTTTCATCATTTCAGGTGTCTTCCTCCCCGTGCTTCTGCAATTGGAATATTCTCTCGAATGGGTTGCTGGCGTATTTAGTTTGTTGGGGGCAGACTTTCACGAAGGAAAGGCAGGAATAGACACCCGAAAGTCTTTAGGGATGGATAGACAAGTGTTCGAGATCGCTACATCTCGTTTGTATCCACACTACAATAAAACTAACTTATCGACGGAACTTCTGCTGCAGAGGCGCCGATCCTATCCTGCTCCTGCGTTTAACTACCTTCGAGTTACCAGCTAGTGGAAACAATAATTCGACGCCATCCCCTGTCGAACACGGCAATCCAGTACGGAAATGGCTCCGCTGTCCACTGAGGACTGTAGGATGCCTTCTCCATGACCGTGTTGGAGATCGGAGGGAAGCCGCTGGTCCTCCTGTTCACCTGTTGACTGGATTCTGGCTGGCTAGTGGCCCCGCCTACTGTTTGTCTTTGGACAACCTTCGGAGTGTGGGGACGCTAAGTGGACTGCATGCATTGGGTGGCAGGCGCCATACGATTATCCTCGGAAGGCTGAGTTGGACGTTTGACGACTTCGTTTTGTCCCGAAAGGGCCACTGAACGGTGATTAAACGAAGCGCCACAGGTCGGTCCGAAAGATTGCCTCGGTTTGTTCCAGCCCCTAACGCCACAGTGGCTGATGCGAACAGCAGATATTCACGCAGCCATGAAGAATCGAGATACACCAGCAACAGAGATCAAACCAGTAACCATCCACAGCCATAGCATGTCAGCACTGCAAGCCATAGCAAATATGCGAAACCGGTCAGGCCAATGGATCATCCAGACCATCGCCCAATGAGCCAGAGAACTAAAGTTGCGTGGGATTCCCCTTCGCCTCCAGTGGGTCCCAGGTCACTGCAGCAACCCGGGAAATGAAGCAGCCGACCGCCTGAAAGAAGCAGTTGGACCAGAGATACAGTAAAGCACCCTTTTCAGCATCTCCTATCACGAGAAAGGGGTTTTATCCGTAACAGAATTCAAAAGGAACGGGAACAAGAATGGAAGACATCTAAAAAAGGTGGCCACCTCCGTCGGATATATAGGGACCAACCCTCAATTCGCACCCGGAGAATGTATGGCTCAACCTTGAAATCGAGACTACTTGCTCACGCAACTCCAAACCGGCCACTCATGGCTTGCAACACATGGAAAACTACACTGTCTCGGGGAGAACGACAAATGTGAATGCGGTGCACCAGAGACTGTGGTTCATGTTCTCGTGGATTGCCCGAGACTGAAGGACCTACGACAGAAACTACGAAGGAAAATCGAGGCGGCATTTAATAATATCTCGGACATGCTCGGAGGATGGACCCAAGGTAAGGAAGGTAAGAAGGATGACATGCAAGACAGTAGCATCTTGGGTGCAGTACGGAACTTCGCAGAGGCATCAAAGAGGTTTCAGAGCCGCGCGCCACAGGGCCGCTGAACGGTATAGTAGGCAGGAAGGCCACCACAGGCCGTGACGAGGCTCCAAATTCGTCGGTAAGCAATGGTTTTCTGTCGTTGATCCGACAGCAACCAAGACCGCTCTCAAACGTCTTAGAAACACTCCATATGTATTAATGGTTCAATTTCACCTTGCTGGAGGTCGCCAACCGTTCATCGTGTTTGGTGCCTACGAATCAGCCATCGCCACGCGGAGGATCTTGCTGCGGCACAAGGTCTGATTGGATACTGACTGTACTTCGGCTTCAATACTTTCTTGCTTCGCTGGCAAATATAGTGCAGCCAGAGCGGGGTTGAACCTCCAAAGATAAGAAAATCGGACTTGTTTTTGATATCTGCGTTCCTATGATCCCGTCAACCGCTTCTAGCATCTATCAACCGGATAGAAGCTTGAATTTTATACTTCATTTTCTACCCAACAATGCCGGGGAAGAAGAAAAATCGCAAAGTCTCACAATCATCTGTGCCAGGCGATCCAGAACCCGGGCCAGAGTCCTCCAACTGGCCAGATGGGAAGGCACAAGAACGTCTTTTGAACTTTATTGCTAGGTTAGTAACACAGCTTGGCTCAAGTAGCGTTACCGCTAACGTAAACTTAGCCTTCATCTCAACTCAGAATACAGCGACTTGGAAATTATCTGCAAGGGTAGAACCTTCACAGCTCATAAGCTTGTGGTTTGCTCTAGTCGGAGTATTTCACAAGAGCTTGTTTTGGAGAGTTCAAGGTGCGAATAATCGGACCTTTAAAAAGCCTGCAGACCGAGCCTAACCGACTACTTTTGTGATCAGGAGACCCGAGAGCCTATCCGCCTTGACAATACAGACGCGGTCCTTCTTGAGAAGGTGCTAGAATTTCAATATACGGGAAATTATTCTGTCGGACGCCTTATCCCTGAAACTCAAGATCCACAGCTCAATTGCGATACGGGGTGTACGAAAGTACGTACTCCAACAGCTTGCGTCAAAAGTAGAAGAGGCCACCGATGAGATTACCATACACAGTTCAGAAATTATCGCGCAAGACCCCATGCGTGGAAGCGACCAAAGCGACCGGGAGGATGCCGTGGAGTCCGTCATTGATCCTTCGGCTGAATGCCACCCATGCTACTTCCACATGCGTGTCTTTGGTGAAGCAGACTATTTTATGATCAGCCCCTTGAAAGACAAAGCAAGGGAGCAATTTCCTACATCTTTTACTGATTGCTCAGAGAAAGATTTGTTTGCCGAGGTAATCAAGGAGCTCTACTCGGAAAGGGCCAACTACCAGGAACTAAAAACACTGGCAATAGATGTGGTTGTCGACAATCTGCCTAGCCTTCGAGAAGGTTTTAGCACGGCAATTGATTCCGAGCTTCTAGAGGCAGTCCCTAAATTTGCCGTCGATCTTTGTCTTGCAACAATGGATAAGTATGTGAGCGAGCCACCTAACATGAAACCTTATCCATTCGCCACGGGCTTAGAATATAAGGGAGTTGGCTACAATTCTCTACCATGGGATTTTAGAAACAATTGAAGAGCATGAGATTGACGCTGCTTCTTGAGAAGGTACAAGAACAGGATCGATATTAGCGGGCTAGAGGAGGTTCACAAAGGACTGAGAAGTAACAGCAACGCGTTCGAGTCAAACTTCGTTTCTCCGACCTTATCTAGAGGCGTTGCTTCTACAGTAGTCGTAGCAGACTAGTCCGGCGTAAATTTGAGAGATCATTTAAAACTCCGTCTGTTTGTTCGATACACTTGTGGAGGAAGCTACCACGCTTTTCATGCAGGACTTCCAGAAAATTGTCAAAAAGACATTCTGGCACTTGTTGGACACTAGTAAAGGGGTCAGCTTTTTATAGAAGGATATTGGGTGGTTTACATGCGTAGTGTTTGAGATCTCAAACTCTCCTCTGCTTGGAAGAAAGTAGACTATTAATTTACCAAACTCTAGGGCAAGCATATGCCAGTTCCTGCCATCATATAGTTTACGTCGGAGGATTTCATATTGACGCCTGAATTCTGGATCATCCTGTTCTAGCAGCGGGAACCTCTCGGAAGTAATACGTGCTATAGTCTCAGGATCGGTGAATGCTTGATGGCTGTCTCGCTGGTATTGCATCCTTTTTTGCTTATACGACTCGACAAGATCGATTAGGTGTAGCCTTGTTCGAATAGAAGCAATCAAACTAGAACCCTGTGATATGCAAAGGGCATTCAACGCGCCATCAACAGAATCCAGTTCTGGAATGGGGAGGATATTGTTATTTTGTCACATCGACCCTAAAAATTCTTGAAGCTGAGCCATAGAGAGTGGGCTGGCTATAGCAAAAAAGAGCCGCGTAGTCAAGAGCTTGTCAGGCCCACATTCGGATATGGATCCGGTGAGGGTTCTCTGTATCATAGAGATGCTGTATTTGCATCCCATGATCCTGGGCCACTTTGTCCAATCCGGTTTGCGTCTGGGCCTTCTAGGCTGTGGCCTTACACCACTTGAGTGTAGCAATGGTAGTTCTAGAAAAGGTAAGGCTGGTGGTGAGGGTAGTGTGATTGTACGTTGCGTGCCTGATACAAGATGCGATTGAGCGGTTCTAAAAGTCGTGCTATCATCCGCTTGAGAGGTTCCTGTCTCCCGAGAGTTATCTAGTCGTTGAATGTCTGATTTGCAAAGTTTGAGTTCCTTGAATCTGGTGAGCTAAAAGAAGATTTGACGCAATAGGTACAGCTCAGCTCACATCGTATAATTTGTCCATAAGGCTTTCTATCTGGTGGCATCGGTTTAAAAGAGTCGTTTTAATATCATTTTGGTTCATGGTGCGCTTTGGTTGGACATTGGTTCCGAATTATTCACCTAGTGGCTATTTTTATAGGACAAATGGAAAATAATCTTTTTCTGTGACAACGGTAGCCTGATATATAGGAGCGAATTCAGTTGTCCCCTACTATTGCTGTGGCAAATAGACAAGAACTTAGTTTGGGGAGCATGCAGAACAGACGAGTCGATAATGACTAGTTATAACAGCGACGAGCGCAAAGCGGCTCCATGAGGCTAGGAATGCTAAAAGTGTATGAGCAAATAAATAGTACCCATCTCGTCGCAGAAGATATAATCGTGGTCTCAGTAAGTGGGGCCCTAATTCAGTCTATTTCTGTATGTCCATGCCAAGGCTTTATTTGCGGGGCTTTCTGGCCAATAATATCTGCTTTTGTCGGCCTGAAGCATTGCTGAAGCACTGCTGAAGTCTGTCACCTTTCGTGGCACATGACGTCAGGTATCTGAAATGTCCTAGTCAAGGCGGACTCATGATGGCCTGGGCCTTCTCATATCTGAACCTGCTTTTTATTGGTAACATGCGCGGGCGAGGGATAATTTTATCCACTTCAGAGAACCCTTCCTTTGAGGGGCTCGGCTTGGGTTAGAAGGCGTTCTTTGTCTGGGAATGAGCCAACAACTGGACAGTCACACTGCAGCCTCCCGAATTTCCTTGGAGTTTCTTTGTTTGACGATGATTAATCTGCGCTTTTGGCTCTCTATTAAAGAGGCGATGATGAGCTCGGCTGCTCTTATATTTACTAGAGCTCAGGGCGATCGGAAACCATTCTCGGCAAAGCATAATCAAATTTGCTACCCTCGCAGCCTGTCTACAGTTATGGCCAACCGCCCTTTCTTGCAGCCGCTACTCCCTGCCCTTGTGTCTTGTCCCACCAGCGTCCAAGAACAGAGCCAGCTCAAGCGAAAACGCCAGTCAGTGGCTTGCATATCTTGTCAAATAAAACGTACCAAGGCAAGTTAATATCTACGGAAAGTCTGGCTTTAATTAATTATCATAAATTTAGTGCTCTGGATCATCTCCGTGTGATGAGTGTGCGAGTACCGAGTCTATCTGCCGTTACGATCCAAGCAAAGACAAGCGTCGGAAAGAGGCTCTAAAAAACGCCCAGCGAACCGATGAGATCCTAAAGGCAATCATCAACATTCTGTACCAAGGCAGTGATGATGATCTTCAAAACTTGAAAGCCATGGTCAAGTCATTTGCTTCCCCAGAGGCAAGCTTGGAGGAGTTGCTCAAGAAAGGTATTTTATCTACTAAAGAAGAGCCCTCAGTGGGGTCCCTTAGGGTTTCTTTGCCCTCTAAATTGATCAGCCATAAAGGAACTGAAACCAACTTGTGATGGTTCCTCTCTGCGCCATCACCTTGCAGACACGGCGAGATGGCTTGGGGGTAGTTTCTTTGGAGAGATAACTGTTCTTGGGAGAATGGGATGGATTGTTTGGAGGACAACATCCAGGCTTGCTCTTGGTTATCTGGATTTTATGCTGCTGGTGGGGAGATCTTGAGCGTTGACGAGACTTCCTTCGGTAGAGATCGTGGGGACGAGGTGCAAGAGAGGCCTTTCGGTTACTGTATATTCAATAGGTCAGCATTCATACTTTGATAACTGGAGGGATTTGCGGCTCACGTCTAGTGACAACACGATATTCTTCAGTTCAAGCACAAGTACTTCTGCTTGCGGTACCGACAAGGAGAAGGGGATTCACGAGCATCCCCGGATTAATACTTCCACCGAAATGCCGCTCAGCCGACAACAAGAAGGGACAATCTTACCACCAACATCGCCATGGAGCTTTCCATCTTTTCCATCCCTTATTCGCGGTAGCGATGAGTGGAAGCTGCTCTCCGGACTACAAGGCGCTTTTCCTCAAGGCAGAGGAGGAAAGGAAGCGGGAGGCCGAGCTGAGGCGGCAGGCAGAGGAACGCAACCGACCGACGACTTTCCCAGAGTTCATCCGACATTGCCACGATCTTCTTTGGAGGCCACTCCGATCCCAAACACCGTCTCGCTCCACCACAGGCAAAATTCCCGCTCCTATCGGAAAATAATGTCCCATACGGCTGCTTCCATGGACTGACTGTGAGGATAAACAGCGGGAAATTTACGAATCTGTCTGCCGCTACCTGCAGCCTACCGAAGGGGATGCAGGACAGTTATTTACGTCACTGGTTGCGTTGGAAGACCACGGCCGACGATTTGCCCGCCGGCCTATTAGCAGCGAACAGGACCTCGAGACCTACGAACGACTTGCAGTTGAAGACCATGTGCACGATATTGTCGCTGAGTTGTGCAAAATACCAGAGGCTCGCGAGGAGTTCTGGTTAGGCGATGGGTTATGGTTCGATAATCACCCCAATGCTTTGGACGAAGATGAAGAAGTCGATACTATTCAACCATCGACCATGAGGCCTTCGAGACCGGATCAGTTTTGCATCTATCATGCGGACGGTAACCGACGTACCTTGCTCACTACGGTCGAGTACAAACCCCCCCACAAGCTCTCCGCTGCGAACCTGCGGTTAGGACTCCGACCGATGGATTTTTGGCGAGAAGTGGTCCAACCTGATCGGGTTCCGACGGAGGAGCCAGAGAAATCAAGATATCACGCCGCGCTGGTGTATGGGGTCGTCCAGAACGTGCCGCTGCTGAGTCTGGCCGCAGTCTCATGTGCGCTGGGAAGCGGCGGCTGCGGGATTCTCTGGTGGCGGTGGAGGGCCAATCTCTTGTGGCCATCCGAGCATATCTTCTTGTATGTAGCCCGAACCTGTCAGTCTGTTGTCCTGACTGATGCATAGGCCATTGCTGATTCACTCCGCCACTGGTCTCTTGAACACGATTCTGAATGTCTACTCATCACGCTACGGCACGTGGTCGGTCATGGCGGTCGTCACGGCTGCGGTGACCGGGGCGTACACGCTTATCACCGCCACACTCTTCGCGGTCTATCGGTTGGTGCTGCTCCGACGGGTCCAAAAGGACCATCAGTCGGTAGTCGACCAGACGACGGCTACGAGAGAGTCCAGGCAT
>NW_027263681.1:0-8132 GCF_044049455.1 Aspergillus lucknowensis | reverse complement strand
TATATTTAATCCTAAATTAATATTATAAAAGCTTTTAAACCTATTATACTTGTTATTTTTTAAGTTCTTTTATTATAATAAAAAATATTAGGTTTTATAGTATATCTAAATAATTATTTTAATCTTTAAATAAATAGTATATTATTCTTGAGTAATTTTATTGTAGATTATAAATTTTATATATATTAGTAAAGGTATTTTTATATATATCCTAATATTTCTAAAAATTTATATATTTTTTTCTTGTTAATTAATATTAGCTAATTTAATATTATATTAACCTTTTCTTATAATATTTACTATTTTTCTAGCATAAGCTTTATATCTAAATATTTAATTTTTATAATATTAAATTTATATTTTCCTGTTATATATTAAAAATAGTTATAATTTTTACTTTTTTTAGTAAAACCCTTTTTTATTTTATATATAATACTTTATTTATATCTAGTATTATAATATTATTAAATTTTCTATAATTAATTATTATTTTTATTTTTTCTAGTATCTTTTTTATTATAAATATTAATTATAATAATATCTTAGACTTTAATTTATATATATCTAGTTTTTAAGAATATTTTAATAAACTTGTTGTCACGGTCGGTGCCTGAACCGGCAGGCATCAACGACGACCCCGCTCTGACCCCGCTCAGATGGCTGCCCGACGGCGGCCCGACAGCCAATTATATAAGGATCCTGACTTTTACATGTATCCTAGTTCTCTAAGCAATTTATTCTATTCCTCTTATAATATATTCCTCCATATAAACCTAAACAAGTTCCTTTACAAAGACTAGGCAGCTTGATACTTGCTAGCACCTGGCATCATAATAGCTAAATACTTTTGCCAAATCCCAATACCTTATAGTTTAAATCACTTCCCCTAGCAATCTTCAAGGTACCTAAAATAAGAAGAACCAAAATCTTGCTACTAGTAGAGTGCCTAGCTATTATAATCCTAATTTTATAAGATACTACTACTATTCAAGACTCCTAGCCTGCTAGAGTAGAGATACTTAACTATAGCAAGCAGAGGAGACCAAGAAGAAATACAAGATATTAGATATTTGGACCAACAAAAATCTACTATCAGCCTAAAGCAACCTTGTAAATATGGACCCTGCTATAAGAGCTATATAATAGCTAGCCAACACCCTTATACTAGTAATATAAAGGACTATTACAAGTAAGAAAGATATAAGCCCTAAATTATTAGATCCTATAGTCTTTCAAGACAAAAATATACAAGAATATTAGAATTTTATTATTAATATAAAGCTATACTTTAAAGTACAGGTAACCTGCTATATAATTAATAGTAATAAGATTGCTTATGCTACTAGCTATCTAAGCAAAAGGATCAAGCAGGCCTGGAAGATAAAGAAGCAAGATAATAGGGAAAGACCTATATAGGAAGAATTTAGCTACTTCCTATATTTTTATGTCAAGCTATAGGCTAACTACTAGTAGTAGATAGCCTACCAGCTCCTTAACAAGCAACAAAATAGATAAGAAGGTCAAGATTAGGAATTCTAATACCTCAAGATTTAGTAATACCTTAATAATCCTGCCTTTTATATATAGCTCTATATTAAAATACTAGATAATAATATTTAAAAGGAGTTTATACATGTACTACAAGTATTATATATAATATTTAATATTATTAAGTAAACTACTTGCTATTAAAGTATATTATCCCAAGAAAAAAGTTAGAGCAAGTAATAGGAGTCTATGCTCTAGCAGACCTCTAGCAAGCTAATACTATCCTTAGGCTAGCTAATACTAATATCAAGCTAGTAAGATAATCCCAAGCACAAATAGGAAGATAAGAAGCTTGAAGCTTGGCCTCCTAGAAACTAGTCTTCTACTAGCCTATTACTAACAAAATATTACTACTAAAACAATAGTATATAGTTAGTATAGGATAAAAAGAGGAAGACCTAGACTAGGAAAGAGTAATACTTTAAGTATAATAAAAGGGGGTATCTAATCTATAACTACCCCTTATATACCAAAAACATGGCACCAGGTAAGGAGACCTCTTGAGAATAATAGAGGTTAACAGCCTTGGAGATTCTAGTCTTATACTAGCCTAGCAAGATTAAAGCCTTTCTAATTATAGAAACTATAATACTATAGGTATAGGATAAGTAGCTTATAAATAAGATACTACTAGATACTAGAGCTAATAATAACTTTATTTCCTACTAATACTTGTGCTAGTAAGGAATTAAATTAGATCTATAGAAAATAGATCTATTAATCTATATATACTATACTAATAGTATATCTATAGCTTGCTATAGCAAGCTTGAAATAATATCTTATATTACTAACTAGGATAATAAGATAAGAGAGTATAATATTAAGTATTATATTACTAATCTTCTAGATTCTAAATACCAAGTTATTATAGGATAGAAATAGATAAAAAATATAAACCCTAATATTATATTATTAGCAGGCACCTGGTAGTATTATTAAGGAACCCTTAAGCTTATTATTAAGAATTCTAGATAATTTACAAAGTTAATAAAAATAACCCTTATTATAATAGTAATATTCTAATCTAAAAATAATAGAAGGCCACAAGTACTACCTTTATAATACAAGAAATAGGTATAGGTCTTTTTAGAAAAAAAGCTATAGAACTCCCTAGCAAACAAGCCTTGTATATAATTCCCCTTATTAAAGATTATATATTACTATATAGAGCCCTATATAGCCTATTCTAGCATAAGCTAAAAGTGTTATATAAATATTTTAATAAAATACTTGAACAAGGTTAGATAAGATAATTAACTAGTACTACTAGAGTACTAATACTTTTTATTTACAAGGCTAATAGGTCCTTTTATTTATATATAGACTACCAAGGCCTAAATACTATTACTATTAAGAATTAATACCTGCTGCCCTATATTAATAAACTAATAAATTAGCTAGTAGAGGTAAAATATCTTATCAAGCTTAACCTGTAGAATACTTATTATTAGATTTATATCTAGCAAGGTAATAAGTAAAAAATAGTATTCTAAATATGCTATAAATATTATAAATATACTATTATACCTTTCAAGCTATATAATACTCTTATAATATTTCAAGCCTATATTAATAAAGTAATATATAGGATCCTAGATAAGTACTATATAGTCTATTTAAATAATATTTTTATCTACTTCTAAACTAAAAAAAAACATAAATAGCATGTTAGCAAGGTGCTAGTATACCTCTAGCAGGCTAACCTTTATATTAAATTTTTAAAGTATAGCTTCTATTAGATAAAGATATACTTTTTAGGATTTATTATAAGATAAGATAGTATTTATATTAACCCTAATCACATATAGACTATTAGTAAATAGCTAGAGCTATAATCCTATTATAATATTTAGGTATTTCTAGGGTTTACTAAATACTTTAGGTATTTTATCTATTAATATATAAAGATTATAAAGCCCTTATTAGATATATTAAAAAGAATAGAGCAAGACTAGAAGAAAAGTTTTATCTACCTAGTAGGGAGCATGTAGGATACTTTTAAGCAGCTAAAGGTTGTATTCTAAAAGCCTCTAATCTTGTAATATTTTAATCTAAATAGACTAATCCTAGTAATTATAAATGCTTCTAGTTTTGTAATAGCAGGAATTCTTTTATAACCTGTTAATAGGCTAGAAAGCTTGTAATAGTAGACTAACTAGTAACTAGTAGCTTTCTATTCAAGAAAGCTATTAAAAGTTAAAGAATAATATCCTATTTATGATTAGAAGTTACTTGCTATTATTAAATATTTTAAGATATAGAGGTATTACCTAGAAGATATACTATAAGCTATTTATATATAGTACAACTATATAAACCTAAAATACTTTTATTTAAAGAAAGTTATAAAGCTAAATATATATTAGGCTAGGTAGATAGAGCTCCTAGTAATATATAATTTTAAAATAGAATATTAGCTAGGGTGTCTTAACCCTACTAATATACTATTATATAAAAGAGATTACAAGCCTATTTATATAAAATAGACTACTAGGCTTTTATCTATATTTTAGAATAAGCTAGAAGATTATAAAGATAATTAGGGCAATATTACTCTACTAGTATTAGGGAATATCCTAACTAAGAAAAGCAGAGGTCTAGAATTTTTAGCTCTTTAAATACTAGCTAGAGAGGTAGCTAGCATGGAAACCTCTTGTAAACTAATTTTACAATCTTTTTAAGATATAATCTTTTAAGCCTAGTATAGAAATGCCTATACTAGCCAAATCCTTAGTAGCTTGCTATTAGAAAAAGGAAAAAAGGAAAATAAAAAGACTATTAATCTTAAAGATACAAGCAGTAACTAATTAGATAAATAATATATTAATAGTAGTATACTATATTATAGTAAAGCTATTTATATATTTCTAGATACTATACTAAAGCAAGAAATCCTAAAAATATACTATAATAACCTGTATACTAGATATTTTAGCTAGAAAAAGACTTTAAATCTAGTTAGGTAGAAGTTCTATTAGGACAGCCTATAAACTAATATTAAGGTATATATCTAGGACTATTCTATCTACTAGAGGATAAAGATACCTAAATAGCTATCTTAAAAGAAGCTATTCTTGCTTCCTTTACTAAAAGAACTATGGTAGAACCTATTAATAGACTTTATTATAGGCTTGCTATTATTAACCTACAAGAATCAGGTCTATAATATTATATTAGTAGTAGTTAACTACTATACTAAGGCTGCAAGATATCTACCTATTATAAATATAATTAATATTAAAAAACTTGCTAATCTTTTCCTAATAGAGATTATCTATAAGACTAGCATGCTATATAGCTTAGTAACTAATAAAAGAATATTATTTACTAGTAGATACTAGACTTAGTTCTATTAGGGCTTGTAAATTAAAGGCTACCTAAGTATTACCTTCTATCTATAGATAAATAGGTAAACTAAATACTAGAATTAGATACTTGAGATATACTTATAGATATATATAAACTTTTAATAAAATAACTAGGCTAATTAGCTTTTAATAGCTAAATTTATATATAATAATACTAAGCATGCTTTTATAGGTTACTTACTCTTTATAGCTTAATATAGCATGAATCTAGTAGTATCTAGGCTAGAAACTATTAACCTAAAAATTATAAATATATTAGTAAAGATAAGACTTTAAGCTATAGCTAAGATTCATGCTTAATTAAAAAAGACCTTATAAAAAGCTATTATATAACAAGTAGTATACTATAACAAGTATTATATATTAATATAATTCTATATTAGTTAGAAAGTCCTTTTATTAACCAAGAATATAAAGTCATGGTAGCTAAATAAAAAGTTAGATCTAAAATATAATAGTTTATTTAAAATTATTAATACTATTAGGAAGTAAGTATACTATTTATAGCTTTTAAAGATATATAGTAAGATATATCTAGTTTTTTATATCTTGCTATTAAAAAAATATTACTAGTAACCTGGTATTAAGCTAATAAAGATCTAGCCAATTATTATTAATAATTATAAAAAATAGGAAGTTAAAGAGATACTAGACTACTACTATTATTATAATAAGCTTTAATATCTTATTAAATAGCAAGGATAGTCTAGTTACAAGAATTTATAAGAACTTGTTAAAAACTTAAAAAATACTTAGAAGGCTATATAGAAGTATAAAAAAGCTAGTAGAGCACTAGCTAAGCCTTATTAATTAAGATATAAGAAGTTATAATCTTTTATCCTACTAGATTTTAATATAACTAATATTAAGCTAAAAGTATAATCCTTCCTTGTTTTCCTATAGGGTTTTAAGGTTTAATAGGAATATTCTAAATCTATATATATTTATAAAGAAGTTCTATTAACAAAGGAAAGGATTTTTTATTTTAAAAAAAGAACTAAACTAAAATACCTAAAAATATAATATAGCTAACCTGCTAGCAGGCCATGGACTATATATCCTAAAAACTAGACTAATCTTGATACTTCTTTATGCTAACTAGAGCCTTGCTATTAGTATCCCTTAGCTTATTAAGTATTAGGAAAAGGCTATGGTTTAAATCATGTAGCACCAAGATAGAGATATTAACCTTGTCCTGCTATTTAAATATAATATCTAGATAGTATTTAAAGGTCCTAATCTTTATAATAGCTAGAAGACTAGTAGCAAGATCCTGGAGGTAAATAATGTTAGGGAAGCAGGAGAGGGGTAGTAGCTAGTAGACCTTGCTTAGGTAGGCATATCATGTATACATGGTAGATCCTAGCTGCTACTTGTAAATTAATAGACTTATAACCTTTCTAAACTTCTTAGAAGCTTTTTTCTAGGTATATTTTGCATACTATATATAAAAACCCTTTTTTATATTAGTGCTTGTGCTTTTCTAGTATACTAATAGTATATACTTATAAAAGGGGGCAGGGGCGGGAGCAGGGATAGGAAGGAGGGGGAGAATAGGGTTCAGGCTAAAGCCTATAATACTTGTTAGCTTCCTGACTGTATCCTGATAGTAGAATAAATAATACTTATTTCTAAAATAATTAAAAAACTACTTAAAAGTAGTAAGGATAGTAGAGGGAGAGACTACTTAAGAAATATTAGAACCCTACTTTTAAATACTTAAAAATCCTATATATAAAGGGGGAGAAGATAGTAGTAAAAGAAAAGGAGGGAAAAGGCTATATTAATATTAGTAATAACCCTATCTAATATTAAATTAATAGCTTTCTAATAGTATTCTAATAGAATACTTATAGATAATTATTACTTGGCTAGCCAAGTAGCCTTCTACTACTTAGTAGTAAGGGTAATACTAGATAACTTGTGTTTAGGTATATTTCTATATTATTTTATTAATCTTTATATAGTATATCTCTAGTAGTATCTAAGTACTACTATAAAACTAATTTATAATAATAATTTAATAATATATAATATTTACTAAGTTCTACAAGCTACAAGAAATCTATAATATTTATAAGACTAACTACTCTATAATACTAAACCAAAAGTAGAATCTTTATATTAAAGACCCTATTAAAGCTTTATTATTGCTTTATCTTTTATTAATAATTTAATTAGTAAATAACTTCTATATAATATATTACCTAAAATAGCTTAGCATAAACTAGGATAGTTTATAGTTTAAAGGGGGAATAAATTGTTATAGTTAGTGCCTGAACTAGCAGGTATTAATAATAACCCTGCTTTAACCCTACTTAGATAGCTACCTAATAGTAGCCTAATAGCCAATTATATAAGGATCCTGACTTTTATATATATCCTAGTTCTCTAAGCAATTTATTCTATTCCTCTTATAATATATTCCTCCATATAAACCTGAACAAGTTCCTTTACAAAGACTAGGCAGCTTGATGCTTGCTGGCACCTAGCATCGTGATAGTTGAATACTTTTGCCGAATCCCGACGCCTCACAGACTTGTATTCTATTACTAATTTTTTAAATAATTTTTAGTATTACTTGACTTGTAATAACTTAATATTTAATTTTAATAATATTTTTATTTTATATAATAATTTATAGCTAAATAGTTAGTAATTAAGTTTTATAAATACCTTAATAAACTTATAATATTTTTTTAATAGTAATTTTTTAATTTTAGCAAGTTTAGTTTTATAAACTTTTTTTAGCTTAAAATATTTATTTTTTATAAATTAGACTTTTATTCTATTATTTTTAATTACTTTTTTTAATACTTTTCATATCTTATTTATTATTTTTATTTAAATAGCTTCTTATTTTGAAATATTTATTATTTTTTAATTCTTATTACTAGAGATTATCCCTAATGCTTTTTTAATATTATAAGCTTATATATTATAATCTTGTTTTTTTATAACTAAATAGTATTTTTAATTATAACTTTTTCTTTTATCTAGTTAATACTTAGTTCCTATTTTATTAACTAAAATATTCCTATAATTATATTATATAGTGTTTTTTTCTTGAGTATAATCTTAAATATTAGATTTTTAGTATATATTCCTAAGTTTATTTAAATAATTCTTGTTTTTATTTTAGGCTTATAATATAATATTTTTCCTTTAAATCTAATAATCTTAAAGCTTTATTTTATTAGTTTAGACTTTATT
>NW_027263680.1:7561-8172 GCF_044049455.1 Aspergillus lucknowensis | reverse complement strand
AATAAACTCATTAAAAGCCTTTGCCTATCAAATTGCCTAATCAACTTCTTGTAAGTCATGAGCCCCTAGCGCTGGTGAACTGCTCCGAGAAGCTGCAAGAAGGGGGTCGCTTTCAGGAAACTGTTTTATTGGTGTTGACCGTCCGTGGCTCTGGTGCCAGGAAATGCATTCTTCATCTTCATCAGCAGGCCTAGTGATCACGGCCGGGGAACACCCTGCCTGGATTTCTTCAGGGAGTAGATCACTTTCTGCTTGAACAGGAGCTTGGGCCTGTTTGTCGCCTAGTAAATTGACCCTTTCCTTCCAGTCGCTGAGCGAGCGGGAGGAGGATGTGGTATGGGGGTGAGAAGGTCCCAACATTTTGTTTCGAAGCTGAACACATTTTTCCATCAAAGTTATGGCTTTGTGAACTCTTTGTTGGGAATACCAAGTATAGGCCAAATTGTGCATGCTAGCCAGAGTATGAGGATGCTCTGGCCCCAGCACCTGCTTCGAGGTCTCCGTCACCTGCACCTGCAGCTCTTCTGCCTCCTTCCATCGTCCTTGATTCCGGTATGTTAATGCAAGGTTGTTCATGCTGGTCAGAGTGCTGGGATGCTCGGGCCCCAGCA
>NW_027263680.1:6575-6816 GCF_044049455.1 Aspergillus lucknowensis | reverse complement strand
TTCCACCGTCCTTGATTCTGGTATGTTGATGCAAGCTGATCTATGGTGATCAGAGTACCAGGATGCTCTGGCCTCAGCACCTGTTTTTGGATCTCCATCACCTGCACCTGCAGCTTTTCTGCTTCCTTCCACCGTCCTTGCTTCTGGTATGTTACTGCAAGATTATGCATGCTAGCCAGAGTACCAGGATACTCTGGCCCCAGCACCTGTTTTTGGATCTCCATCACCTGCACCTGCAGCT
>NW_027263680.1:0-6565 GCF_044049455.1 Aspergillus lucknowensis | reverse complement strand
GTATGTTACTGCAAGATTATGCATGCTAGCCAGAGTACCAGGATACTCTGGCCCCAGCACCTGTTTTTGGATCTCCATCACCTGCACCTGCAGCTCTTCTGCTTCCTTCCACCGTCCCTGACGGTTGTAGGTCCACGCCAAGTCAGTCATTCCAGTCAGTGTGGATGGATCAAGATTAGTATTATCTTTTCTCAGCATGTTCATAATGTCCTCAAATAGCACAACTGCCTCGTTGTATCTTCCATCTGTCTGAAGACATTTCCCAATATTCTGAATCAATTTTATGTAATTTTCTCGCACGTCTTGGAAATCTCTTTCACCAACTAGCGCAAGGGCATGCGGTAGATAATCTCTCCAAATCTTTCGGTTCGTGTGGTCATCATCCGGGAACGTACGGCTGAAGTGGTCGGCGGTTTCTTGTATGCGCAGGCTCAATTGCTGCTGTTTTCTTAGCCAGTTCCGAGTTGAGAGGTAGACCAGTCGATGGAGAGTTAGAGCACAGTCTTGACCTTGCTCACTAACAAACGAGAAAGCCTTGAGAAGGCCAATTGCATCAATTCTTTTCTTTTTTGAGCTGGCTTCAGGAAGTAAAGACTGTGGAATATTCCGTGGATTGATGCAGGCCATGAATGATAGATAATCAGCTGCTAGTGGATTCAGTTGCTGAATCTGCTTGAAGGAGATCAACCAGGTAGTAGCCACTGGATTCTGGATATCCTTATATCGCCCGTCATCTCCAAAATCTTCACTGAGTAACTCTACTACATCAGACTCTTGTTCCTGCAAGAGTACGGAGTAGTCAGAGAGCTCAATATCATTGGAGTTGATATATGCTGCTGCCTGGGTTATTGCCAGCGGGAGAAACACCAGCTGTTCAAGAAGAGCAATAGCTGCGTTTCTGTTCTTAAGCAGCTCTTTTCTGATTAGTGCCTTTTCTAACATCTTCATGCCAGCCTCTGTGTCTGGCTCGGGGACATCAATCACAAAAGGTGACGCTAGCTTCACCGCCAGCTTTCGATTGCGAGTAGTGAAGAGAATACGGCCTTGCTCACTCTGAGGCATGAAATCTGCTAGTGCAGTTGTAGCACTGCCTCCAACCCACATGTCCATATCATCCGCGTTGTCAAACACGAGAAGCCACTTCCCAGTACCACCTTGGCTAAGATAAGTTTTGACACGCTCTTTTGCCTCGGCTGGCTTCACTCCTTGTAATCCAACAGCCTGTGCGATATCCAGGTAGGCTTGTTCAACACTAGCATGGCTGGTACAAGGAATCCAGAATATCGACCAGTGAGAGTCTCTTGCGCGCATGCGATAGCCCAATTCAAGTGCAATCTGGGTTTTCCCAACCCCACCGAGTCCACAAATGGCAATCTTTGGTGGTCCATCGTTTTGCTCGACTAGTCCTTCGATCCTAGCAATCTCTTCTTCTCGACCCACAAATCCCAAGTTCCTCTGGAAAGGGACCATCCAATGGTTATGATTCTTCAGATTTTCTCGCTCATGAAGCGGGACCAGTTTGAGCAGAGCTTTTGCATAGGCAGCTGCCGCAAATGCCGCATATCCTTGCCACTCCTTGTGTTTATGTGAATCGCAATAGTCACAGATGCCTCGTATGACAAGTGACTGGATCTCATCCATCAATCCAGCAGCCTCCATCTCGAAACAGAGAACTTCAAGGCTTTGAGCGATTGAATCACGTGTTCTGGAATCTTTCATCACTTGATCTCCGGAAGCGATCAAGCCATAATGAATATGTGGCTCCTGACTTGTCCGTACAGGGCGGTCCACTAATTGGCCCTCATCACATGCCGAGCAGTCGAGCCTATTACTCTTGTGATTGTATGTTGATCGAAATAACTGGTCCTTTGATGGTCGTGGAAACTGATTTCGAACATCTTTCGTCTGCCAGGCATCAGATATGATCTTGCCAAGTAGGTTTTGCCCTAATATACTGTCGCTCTCCATCTGAGCAATCGCCTTGAGTAATATTGGAGGAGGTTTGTTGAGCGATCCAGTACGATAAAAATATCCGTTGTGAAGGGTTTTGCCATAATCATACTGAATAACACCGCTTTGGCTGTCAGTTGGTTTGCTGACCACAATATCACCCAGTCGTATATCAAAATTCTCCCGCGGAACCCCCCCTCCGATGCCGACCATTAATCCAAATCGAACGCGACAATAGGTAGACGTCAGGTGGGACACCGCAGTGGCAGCGGATATTGTCCCATAGACGCCAGCAGGGAGACAAACCACCACCACATTATGACTGCTTGCACTGCCAAGAGTATAGACATTGTGGTCGGATTCAGGTTGAGGAAGGGCAGGATGGACCTCATCTAGAATTGCTTTTGCGGCGGCCAATTCAAGTGGCAAGGCACAGATCCACGCGACTGTATAGGAATCGTGTGTTAGTGTCATTTTTCCCTAAGTCGCAAAATAACAGTGAAGGTTATCGGCTAGATAGAGAAAGAACCAGAACTATGGTTCTAAATCAAAGACGCAAGGCATGAAACGCGAGACACGAGGTGTCATCAAATTCAGGAAATAGAGATGTAAGAAGACATCGAGGGGTAGGCCAACTCACAGTCACAAGGCTGTTACAACTGCAGACCAATCATTGGCGCAACGATAAATGGGGTAGAAAGAAAACGAATGAAGTCGTCTCAAATCAGCCCTCCATAGGAGTTCAAACTAGGAAACACGCCCCAAAGCAAGCCGCCAACTTGTAAACAGCATCTTGACATTTTGAAGTTGATCCAAATCACTGCAGTCTGCTGGGATTGTGGTTCGGGCGGGTGCGCTGTGGCTTGCCACCCCATCGGATTGACCGAGGCCGCTGCGTCGCTCTCAAATTGAGGCCTGAGGCATTAATTAACTAAATGGGTTAGATTGTCGTGTTTGGTATGTTTGCACGTATACGTAAGCTGTGAGGGGGGTCGTTCTGAAGTCTCCCTGACTCACGATGTCTTCACTCATCCACCAAAATAGGGCGGCATCTGAAGCCCTGGCAGCGTGCAAAGATCATTCATATGATAAATAGCGGGAAATTTACCCCAGCCCAGATAGCAAAGAGTGCGAGATGTCATAGACGATCTTTGTCAACCATCTGGAAGAACCTACGATTGTTTGGCACTGCCGGAACTCCTCCAGTCCATGCCAGCTGTCCGTCAACTGTCACCCCATATATGACTGAAGTCCTCTGTGATCACCTCAGTAAGCAGCCTGGGCTCTATCTTGAAGAGATGGTTGCCTTTCTGCGAGACCAATTTGATGCTCCAGTCTCGAAATACAGCGTTCAATGTTCCCTTGCCCACAAGGGATGGACCAAGAAGCAGATGCAGCGGAAAGCACAGGAACAGAACCCTCGTTTGCGAGCTTTCTACCAGCACAAGCTCTCTAAATTTCACTCCTACCAGCTGGTCTTTGTCGATGAGTCTGGATGTGATAAACGGGTAGGGTATAGGCGCACGGGCTGGGCCCCGCTTGGGGTCACGCCGGTCCAAGTATCTAAATTTCACCGGGGCCAACGCTACCATATATTGCCGGCATATGCCCAAGATGGTATTATACTGTCTCGTGTTTATAGTGGTTCAACCGATGCTGCTCTTTTTGAAGATTTCCTGGAACAGCTTCTTCGACATTGTGGGAGATTCCCAGCGCCGAAATCCGTACTGGTTATGGATAATGCTTCCTTCCACCGCTCGCAGCGAGTCGAACAGCTGTGCTCCAACGCAGGCGTTAAACTATTGTACTTGCCACCCTACTCACCGGATTTCAACCCTATTGAGGAATATTTTGCCGAACTGAAGGCTTATATTAAGAAGGTTTGGCCGGCATTTGAAAAGAACCCCGAGCAGGGCTTTCGTGCCTTCCTTCGGGAATGCGTTTATGATGTTGGTGACAGACAAGAGAGTGCTGAAGGCCATTTTAGACATGCAGGCATAGAGGTAGAGGAGATAGATTTAAATAGGCAGTGAAGGAGTTCATTTGTTTCGCACGGTCAGCTGCTCTTGATTATATAAATATATGTGTGTGTGTGTGTTTGTGTACTGTACATCGTCGAGCAAATAATGAAAACATTCAAGGGCAGGAACGCTTCAGCAGCATTGTCTATAGTATCTAATTAGAGTGAGAAGTCGGTAGAGATACTTTATTCAAGGACGTCATCTGAAAATGCCCCTGCGATTTCATTTGGCATCACGTTTCCTTGGAGGGCAAACCACTTGGGGATATCACGGATGAAACGGAGTGCTGTTCCTTTTTTAATTCCGTGTTCAGTGAAGAAACCAGGGTCTGGTGCGCCAATAATCAGCTCGAGGTCCATGAGGTTTTCCAGCGTGACTTGGCAAGCTCTCCGGATATCAGCTTTGTACGCCTCTTTTGTGGCCCGTGATTCTAGCCATCTGCAATAGGCCCTCACAGCTCCCGGCCCAGGGATTACCAGATGGTTGACAGTGGAGGGAAGATTGGGCGGTGGCGCGATTACTGTGGGCTCACGCGTCCCTGGTTGTGGTGGCAAAACATTTATATTGATTGGATGATACGACGTTTCCGCACTCTGAGCTGTTTTGGAGCTTGCTCTTCCTTGGCTCTGTGAAATCAAGTCATTCTGGATATCATCCGGGACGTCGTCGTGGCCCTCTAATTTGCCACCATCCTCAACATAATCACTTAATCTTGTTAGAAATCGACCAGTGAGTTTGTAATGCCTCTTGTCACGGGGGTTCACCCAACACCAGTCAGACTTCAGGGGACATGAGCTGACTCTACATCGCATCTGCTCGTATACATGGTCCCAGCCGGATGGTCTTCCCGTTCTTTCTTCTTCAGCAGCAGTATATGCGTCACATTCCGCAAGCTGCGTGCGAGTCGTTGAAACACGACCCCTTTTCTCACCTTTTCTGGATGCAAGAGTCGAACTGCCCTCGTCATCGGTTCTGTAGGCGAAAAGAATATCAATTGTAAGCCTCTTGCCGATACGGAGTAAATTGCTCCATTTGCACAGCTGATTCTCCACTGGCTTCCATTTGATGTTCTTAGTGGATTCAAATTGTTCGAGATCGGTCTGGCTCCTCTCATTAATGGATACCGTGATCTCGGCGCTTTCGTACCGAGCCCGCTGGTTTTTCTTCTTTTTCGTTTGTACCATCTCTTCGAGAGCCTTCTTCAGACATTTATCCCAATAGTCGCTGGGGGCTACGACCAAGTCCTTCGCAGTTGCACTACCTGCCCGCTTGTTATTGATTCTAAGGATCCACTTGATTGTGTAGCAAACGTATCGTGGCGGCTGTTCATCGTATTCTTCTCCATCTTCCCATTCGTCAATTGGTAGAAACGTGAGCCGGTCTGACGTCTGCTGCAAGGTACGATGCGGGGAAGGGCTCAAGGAAGATGCGAATGAACCGAAGTTCCCGTTACCTGGTGTGGGGGCGTCCCATCGGCCAAACGGCTGAGGCTGCGAGGCATCATCGTAACCGAAGCTATCATCCGCCATTTCCCGGAGTTTACAGGACACCTTGGATCAGAGGCGTCAGACATCAGCCACTCAGGCGCCGAGCAAAACGAGGCTAGCCATGGTAAGAAGCAGGGGTGGAGATCGTGTAACCAGGTCCAGTACCGGTATCGAAGAGCTTATTGATCCTGCTTGACTTCCAGCAACCTCACACAGCTCCAGAAATGCCGTCTCTCAGCAGTGACCAACTGCGAGTTGAGGCAGGAAGACGACTTGTTGACAAGTTGCCAAATTGGCAGACACTCATTGTTTGTTGAGTTTGCATCGAATCTTCCAGACTAGAAAGTTCCAATCTGAAACAGATTCTGAAGTTCTAGATTCTTTGTCTCAGCCAATACCGATACCATTTACCCTGTACAGTTTGGTACACAGCGGTTCTTTACGTTGCCACGTGTCCGTTGTGCGCTAGTACTAATTTGGCTTAGTACCCGCGTTTGATTAGGGTTGGAAAACGAATGGATGTGTGTTTTGATTGGGAAACTGATGGCGCATCGCACTGTATTTCGCAAGCATTCCAACCCCGCCGTCAGCTTGACGACGGGCTCACAACACAGCTCGGAGCCCACGACTTGCCGTTCTTAAGTTATGAGACCATTTGTTACAAGATATTTTCAGCTGCTTGCCATACTATTTTTCCTCTCGCTTTTTATGGATGGGAACAATGCGTAGCAAGTGAAATGTAGTCCTGTAACTGTACGTAACTACCTTTATTTCTTAATGATTGTTGCTTCGGGACACGGCAACTCGCACTTCGTGGCCTTCCCCCAGAACCCGCACTGCACTGCACCGAGTCTGCCCGTCTTCGTCCAAGGCAACTGCTCATTTACCGGACCACCCAGACCTGGCACTCTTGCATTTCTGTGGGGATCAAAAATCGGTGGGCGGGGCCATCAATTGGCTACAGGGCCATCTTGAGTTTGACGCGCGACGCGCCGCGCGATTTCCCACGGACCCATCTGCCACACGAGAGCCTCCACATCCTGTTGTGAGAGCCGGACTGCCTCGGCGATCCGCGACCACATCTCCGATTTAGCCCTAGTCAGGGGT
>NW_027263679.1:0-8602 GCF_044049455.1 Aspergillus lucknowensis | reverse complement strand
AATTCTAAATTTTAATAATAAGTTTTAAAAAACTATAATTTTATGGTATAGGGGTTAAAATTCAAGATTAAAAGACTAAATAAAGTTTTAATAGGGTAAGCCTTGGTGTTATCGAAGCGACGACCTCTCGCGCGCTTCTAACCCCGGGCTCTCACACGGGACTCCTGAAGGATTCGGATTGACTGGTCTTACCTGGTGCGATCACGTCCAACAAGTATGGGGACTTATCATGGTTGGGTTGAAGTCAAGGTGAAAGGGCAGGGCTAGCCTATAGTATATATACTATAGCCTGTAGAGTAAGTACTAGACAAGTTGCTTTGCAAAGATTCTTTGAACTGGTTACTCTAGAATAATAGTAGTATTGATTATGAAGATAGGAAAGCTAGATATAGTGGTAATAAGTGTCCTTAAGTATTCCCAAGTTCCTACTATTTTCCTACCCTCGAGATGGTATACTAGATGGTATATCCAATCAGATTGCATGGCCCCGTATACTATTTTCCTACTATTAATAGTATACCAAATAGTATATGGTCACGTGGTTTTTTGCTAGGGTGACTCTATTTACTACGTCCTGGGAGTAATTTGAAATTCTCCCTTGTAATAATTCCTATTTTCTTTGTTCCTGCGGTAGGCTATAGTAGTCACGTGGTAGCCATGGTTTCAAACCATGGTCTTTCTATTGTACTTGGAGGATACACGGTATTTCCTCGTGATGGTGATTGTTGTCTATGGGGGCGTGTGGTCCGTGGATCATATTCTTGTATTATTGCTTATCCTTGTCTTGGAATCGGGCAATGCTTAGGTTTGTTGGTTTATTGTCAGGGTTGGATTTAAATCTAAAGTGGCTCTTGGTAGCTGGCCTGTGGCCCAAGGCTCCCTAGCCTTGATTTTCTGCCTTGTGACTCTGCTCTGCTGATTGTAGGCTGAGGATTTATAATACCATCTCCCCCTCTTTTAGCTTTCGTCCGCGGAAGTATAAATAGCGTAGACCTCCCCCCTGTTGTTCTAGTGAGTTTCTTGTTTTCTTAAATTTCCTTCATGATGGTTTACTATGCCTCCTAAGCGGAATCATCTTGCTAATTGAATATGTCAGTCTAAATAGATTTCTACTAACAGTGTTCCTGTTGACAATTCTTGTGAACATTGTTTCCTGCGTGGCGTGGTTTGTATAATGGATTTAAAAAGTCGAAACTGTGCATCGTGCACTCGTCGTGGTCGAAAATGTGAAAAGTGATTTTATAGCGAAAAGTAGTGGAATGATCTTTAACGAGATCGAGCAAAAGTCAAGGACGAGCTAGCTAAGGCCTTGGCTGAGCAGGCCCGAATAGCTGCAAAGGTTGCTTGTCTGTTTGGTCAACAGAAGTTTCTTAAAGAGCGTGGTGAGAAAATGTTGGATCATGATACGACTGTGATGGAGCAGTTGGATGAGGAGGATCCCTTAACTGCCGAGGATCTCCAAGAGCTAGAGCGCCTTGCCAACGAGCATGAGGCCACTGCTCAACTTGCTGCTATGTTAGACAATCCTAGTCTGACTTAGATAATTAGGTCTCTGTCCTTCTGGCAGAATATTGATTTTTCCGCACTTGATGCTGCTAGTGGTATTTCTGGACCTTCTAGGCACAGCCTGTCAAGTTCTCGATAGGTTCCCAAGTGTTTTCTGAGATATTGTATCCTTTCTACTGTACAAGGTATTATGAACGTCCGCTGATCTTCCAGTGGTCCAGGATTTTTTCAACTTCGTACTCCTGTTCCTCTTCTTCGATTTCGATGTTGTTAGCGATTTTGGCGTTCTCGGGTGCTGGTTCTAATAGCGATACGTGGAATACTGGGTGTATCTTCTTTATGGATTTGGGTAGCTTTAATTGATAGTTGACTGGTCCCAATTTCTTGTCAATTTTAAATGGTCCAATTTGTACATGGTCAAGTTTCTGGCTTGGTTGTTTGGTTTTGATGTTTCTGCAGAGTAGGAACACTTTCCCCCCCTTTTTAAGGTCTGGTGCCTCCTGGCGCCCTTTGTTGTAGTAAAGCTTTATTTTGAGGTTGACAAACTCAAGGTCTCGGGTGAGTTGTGTTTGGATTCCTTTAATTTTTCGCACGAAGTGGTTGGCTTCTTCTGCAACTAGTTCTTTTTGGATTGGTTCACCATGCAAGTTTGGGTGATATCCATAATTTGCTTTAAAAGGCGTTATTCCTATTGTACTGTGTATTGAGTTATTATAGGCGAACTGGGCTATAGGTAGTTGTTCCTCCCAGTCATCTTGTATATAGTTTACGTAGTGTTGCAGATATTGCTTAATTATTTGGTTAACCCTTTCAGTTTGTTTGTTTGATTGTGGTTTATACACGGTAGTCATGTATAGTTCAATTCCTATAATATTAGTTACTGATTTCCAAAACTTGGATGTGAATAACTTGTCTTGGTCTGATGTGATGTATTTTAGTGTTCCATGGTTCATGATAACCGTGTTGATGAAGGTGGTTGCCATCTCTTTTGCTATTATGGTTGTTCGTGTTGGTTCCAAGTGGATATACTTTGTTAGTTGGTCTAAGATTACTGCGAGATAGTCGTATTTTTCCTTTTCTCGTCGCGTCTCTGGTAACAGTCCGACAAAGTTAACCATAATCCATTCCCATGGTTATTATAGAATTTCTGGGTTTTATAATTTCCTATACAGCGCATGCCGCTTCGGTTTGTCCCGTAGATATACTTCACAGTTGTTGATATAGCTTTCAACCCTCTTTCTCATGTTCTGGAAGTAGTAGTTGCGTCCAATGTGTTCGCATGTTTGGTCTATACCAAAATGTCCGTGTGCTGGTGCATCGTAATGTTCTTTGATGACTCGTGGAACAAGTGTTGGTGGAACATAGATAAGTCCTTTAATTTGGAGGATCCCGTCCTTCTCTAGTGCCTCTGGCGTGGATACAAGGACTTGTTGTATTAGCTTGTCCTCCTTCATGGCTTCCTTGATTGCATCAATCATGGTGCCTGATAACTGTATAGTAGCTGCCAGGATCATTGGATTGTTCCCAAGTGTTCCATCTTTGTTTTTCCTTAGAATTGCTGGTCTAGGTTCCCTAGTCTTGTCCTCGTAATCTGGTTGTCTGCTAAGGGTGTTGGCTTGGCTGTTTTCCGTGCCTTTGCAGTGCTCAATTTGGTAGTCATATTATGAGAGTAGCTCCGCCTATCTCGCCTGTCTCCTTGTCAACTCTTTAGTTGTTGTGAAGTAGGTGAGGTTTTTGTAGTTGGATTTCACAGTGACGGTGTACCTTGCTTCTTGCAAGTAGACTCTCTAATATTTAAATGCTGCCATGATAGCCAGCAGTTCTTTATCATGGATGTTGTAATTTATTTCTGGTCCCGTTAGTTTTCTTGACCAGAATCCTACTAGTCTTGGTTTGCCGTTGGGTCCTGACTAAGTTATTCTTGCTCCAATGGCATAGTCTGACATGTTGGTTTCCAGCGTCGTAGGTAACTCTGGGTTGTGTTGCGGCATAATTGGTGCTGTTGTGATGGCTTCTTTTATAGTATCAAAAGTTTTCTGTTGTTCTTTTGCCCATTTGTATACTTGTTCTTTTCGAAGTAGCTTGAATAAAGGTGCCATGTGGAACACGTATTGGTCAATGTATCTTTAATAGTAGTTCAAGAGTCCTAGGAACTGTTGCAGTTCCTTTAGGTTCTTTGGCACAGGCCATTCCCTGATAGCTGTTACTTTAGAGGCTTCGGGTTTCAGCCTGTTTGCAGTGATCTAGTGGCCTAGGAACTTAGTTTCTTAGACATGGAATTTGTATTTTTTGAGTTTGCATTATAGTTTGGCTTTCCTTATCCTTCTAAGGACTTGCTTGACGTGCTTTACATGCTGTTTCCTGTCTTTCGAGAAGACTAGTATGTTGTCGAGGTATACAAGCGCGAATTTGTTTATTGGTTGAGGTGAGTTCTCCCCGTTATCCTCTTCCTCTTCTTTATCTTCTTCGTCTTCGGGCTTCAGCACTTCGTCGATGAACCTTTGAAACATTAGTGGTATGTTAGTAAGCCTGAATAGCATTACCAGGTATTTATAGAAGCTGAATTTTGTTTAGAATGCTATTTTCCATTCTTCTCCTTTCGCAATTCTGATGCGGTAGTAGGCGTTGGTAATGTTGAACTTGGTAAACCATGCTGCCCCTTGGATTTTGTCTTAGATCTCCTGAATTAAGGGTAGCAGGTACCAGTCCTTGATAGTCGCGTTGTTGAGTGGTCGGAAGTCGATGCATGGTTAGTTACTTCCATCTTTTTTTGGTATAAATAGGACTCCATGCCCTATTAGTGAGTATAAAGGCTGGATGTTTCCTTTCTCAAGTTGGTCGTTGATATATTCCTTCAACACTTTGGATTCTTGGTTGTTTAGCGGTAGAATCTGTTTGTAGTTCAATTCCACACCTTCCTTAATGGGTATGGTGTGATTATGAGGCCCGTGAGGTGGTAACTCTAGTTTGCCAGGTTGTTGGAACATATCCTGGAATTGACTGTACTCATCCGGGATGGTTAGTTTCTTATGGGCCTGGTCACTCGTGGCTAGTATCCCCTGAAACCTCACTCCTTCGCCATTTGTGATGATTTTGCTGTTCATGATGTTGCTGGTAGCCTATCCAGGTAAGTTTATCAGCCATGTCCTCCCTGATAGTCTTGATATTGCTGCGATGATTTGTTCTGCTGGACTCTTAGTGCCTGCAGATTGGTTACTGGTCTTTAATCCCCCCATGGATTGCTTGGCCTTATGCTTTACCGTGTAAGCGTGCTATGGGGTACTAGCCCCTTCTGGTCCCTTTTGCTTCTTGGGCTGTTTGTTATTTCTCCACTAGATCTCCCTTTTGATCTAGTCAATATCCAGGTTGAGATCCTCGAGCTATAGGATCCCTAATACTATATTATACTTGCCCAAGGGTGTAATATTGAAACTTAGTTCGAAAGTCCTCCCCTTTACCACAACGGGCAGAGGTCCCGACTCGACTGTTAATAAGGTGTTTCCCAGGTTTTCCCTGTTTAGTCCTGCTATAGGTATTGGTATTTCCTTTTAAATACCCCTAATCCCTAGTTTTTCCGCGAAACTTGGGCTGATATAGTTTCCCGTAGCTCCTGAGTCAATCAAGGTGTAGGCTTGCCTTCCTTGTATTTTAGCAAGTTGGGTAAAGTGCCTTCTTACCCAAGTCTTGGTAGCCGCGAGGTACTGTTCTTCCTATTTTGGTGCCCGTTCCCCTCGCCTTGGGTGTGGAAAGTAGTTTCCAAGCTTGGCCTGGTAGTGTGTGATGCAGTGATCCTCATAGCAAGCTGTCCAATGGTATGTCCCGTGCTCTGGGTGTTGCTGGTATGATTTGCATGAGCATTGCTTTTTTTGGCATGGACACAAGTTGTTCTAGTTAATTATTCTCGGTTGCTTCGGCTAGTAGCATGCAATTTGCTTAGTATCCTCATGGTGCGCATAGTATGAGTCGTAGCACGTTAGCCATGGTATATTATTGTGCCTGGGATGCCATGCATTAGCATTGATATATTCGCACCAATCCTGCCAGCATGGTGGATGCCTTTCGGACTCCTGGGACTGCTTGTTAGATAGTTTGCATAGCTGCAAGTGGTAGTTGCTATTGTCTTGTCTATAGATGGTACAGGTTTCTAGGTGCCTTTCGCAAGTTTTGATATGCTTTTGCTAATGATCCTTAGTCTTTTCCCAACACGTCAGGTCCTAATATAGGTACTGATTGAAGAAATCTCTCAAGCCTTTAGTGAGTTTTCGAGGGTCTTTCTGCACGGCTGCAATAATGTTGTCCGTCCAGTAGGCAAGCTTATCTTTGCTGGTCTTCAAAGACTCGAGTTGTTGTCTCTAATATTGTTTATTTTTACATAGTCCAGCGGTCCATGGCTAATACTAGCATGGCTCGCATTCTTTGGTATTGTCTTCCTGCGGGGTTTTTTCCTCTAGGGTTACAAATCCACTGCTAGGTCCCTCCTTGCTGGGTTCGAGGCCTTCTAGCTGCGTTCCGTATCGTTCGTCAAGCGGGTCGACTTTCCATACGATTGCAGGAAAGTCGCTGTGCTCTCCCTCTTGAACTGGCTCGTTATTGGTGGCTTCATCGTGGTAGGACCCACCCGTCCTCTTAGCTTCTTCTTTATTGGTTCGCGAAATCGTGGCGCTAAGCTGATGTTTTGGCTGGTGCGGCGATTTGTCTTAGAGGATTCCATCCAGCCACTTGATTGATTTTTCGATGTTTGTATATATTTCTCCAATCGCCTTGAGTAATTTCTCTTCCTCGCATACCTTGCTAGCAATATTGGCGATTTGCTTGACACACCTTTTGATATCCATCCCCGTGTTTCCAAGTGGCATGGCCATTGCCCCTGGCGGTTTTGGCACAAGGTTTGGATCCTGTCTTCTAGTGTTTTGTCCAAGTTTATTCCAAGCTGCTAGAGGTGCGCTTTGCCTTCTTCTGGCGGCATCCTGGGTACTATTAATAGTTGTAGCGCGCTCATCCTGAGCTAAGGCTCTCCCAGCCTCTTCCAGGGAATTATTGGTTACAGTGGGTGCCTTACTGGCGGCGTCGTCCCACTCCCTAGTCGCGTTTAATGTCGCGGCTTCCTGCGTGGCCCTTAGTTGATGTTATCTAGCTCCCCTTTGGGGTCTCTGGCCACGCTGTTTCTGCTTCTTGCAGTCTGCTACCCTATGACCTGGCTCGCCACAGGAAAAGCACAGATTCTCCTTCTGGCGACGATCTTGTTCCGCCTTCGAGATTGTTGCATCCAAGTCCATAGGTCGAGGTCCGTACGGATTGCTGTTTCCTTGGGGTCTAGTCTGGAGTTGTTGGTTGTCGTTGGCACGATAGCTATTGCGTCCGCCCTGATTCCTTCCGGAATGGTATCCCCCGTGGTTCTGTTGGCCTTGTTGTTCCCTCAGCTCTCTGAGCTGGTTCCCTATCCTAGACGCTAGGTTGTACATCCCTACCAGGATGTCAGGCCTAGGTAAAAATGCTATTTTCTTCTGGATGTTGTAGTCCAGGGCTCTCTCGAAGTGGTACATGAAAGTATTGTCTTCCCATGTTAGGTACAACATGATTTGTTGGAACTCCGAGATGAGTATGCCTATGTCTCTTCCGGACTGGCGTATCTTTCCAATCTGCCTTTCGGCATTGCAGGTTTCGTCGATGTCCCCGAACACGCGAGTGAGTTGCTCCTTGAAATGGTTGTAGCTTGTGAACAGCTGCTTGGTGTTGCTGGCTAGCTTGTCCCTGTTTTCTCTAGCTTCTTGCTATTCTCTCATGAAAGGTTCGAACCATTTGTATGCTTTTCCTTTGAGGTAGGTGGATGCAAACATGACCTTGTTGGCCTTGCTAACCAACTTGTCCTGGTTGATATTGATAAAGGTCTGCATCTGCGTGAGGAAGAAGCGTAGCTTGGTCCGAGTGCTGTCAAAGGGTTCGGGCGCCTTGACCTTCAAGGCCTTGGCCCTGAGTTTGGTCTCGAGCGTGAGGATGTGGTCCTGGAGCTATTCTAGCATCTCCTGATGCTTCTTGGAAGTTTTATTGTCTTTGGGCGTATTGGATTGCTGGTTCAGGTCACTGGTGACCTGGTTGATAACCCTAGTTTGCTTGTTAAGTTGTGCTTGTATTTTGGCAACAGTCTCCTGCAGGGTTTCACCCTCCAGGGGTGTGGTGGCTTGGTGCTGGCGTTGAGATATTATATTAGTGGCTTTAAGTTAATCTGAGATACAACTTGTACTGACTGGTGATCAATTTGTTATCGAAGTGATGACCTCTCGCGCGCTTCTAACCCCGGGCTCTTACATGGGACTCCTGAAGGATTTGGATTGACTGGTCTTACCTGGTGCGATCACGTCCAACGAGTATGGGGACTTGTTATGGTCGGGTCAAAGTCAAGGTAAAAGGGCAGGGCTAGTCTATAGTATATATACTATAGCCTGTAGAGTAAGTACTAGACAAGTTGCTTCGCAAAGATCTTTTGAACTGGTTACTCTAGAATAACAGTAGTATTGATCATGAAGATAGGAAAGCTAGATATAGTGGTAATAAGCGTCCTTAAGTATTCCCAAGTTCCTACTATTTTCCTACCCTTGAGATGGTATACCAGATGGTATATCCAATCAGATCGCATGGCCCTGTATACCATCCTCCTACTATTAATAGTATACCAAATGGTATATAGTCACGTGGTCTTTTGCTAGGGTGACTTTGTTTACTGTGTCCTGGGAGCAATTTGAAATTCTCCCTTGTAATAATTCCTATTTCCTTTGTTCCTGCGGTAGGCCATAGTAGTCACGTGGTAGCCATGGTTTCAAACCGTGGTCTTTCCATCGTACTCGGAGGATACGTGGTATTTCCTCGTGACGGTGATTGTTGTCTGTGGGGGCGTGTGGTCCGTGGGTCATATTCTTGTATTGTTGCTTATTCTTGTCTCGGAATCGGGCAATGCTCAGGTTCGTTGGTTTGTTGTCAGGGTTGGATTTAAATCCAAAGTGGCTCTTGGTAGCTGGCCTGTGGCCCAAGGCTCCCTAGCCTTGACTTTCTGCCTTGTGACTCCGCTCTGCTGACCGTAGGCTGAGGGTTCATAACACTT